>NC_053489.1:671529595-671554595 GCF_905171775.1 Rana temporaria | reverse complement strand
TTTTTTTTTTTTTTATAAAGATATAAACAATAAAACACGGTGAAAGTAGAGGATTGATTTTTGATAACGTTTTGTTGAACGGTAAATTTTTGTGGCCATTTATTTCTCCCGGGCTGATCGGGTTGGCCCCTGGTTTTGATTTGTCATTGAAGCGGCGTGTGTGTGTGTGTATAGCAGAGCGTAGTATGTGTGCTGCATAGCAGAGCGTAGTATGTGTGCTGCATAGCAGAGCTCTGTGTGTGTATAGCAGAGCGTAGTATGTGTGCTGCATAGCAGAGCTCTGTGTGTGTATAGCAGAGCGTAGTATGTGTGCTGCATAGCAGAGCTCTGTGTGTGTGTATAGCAGAGCGTAGTATGTGTGCTGCATAGCAGAGCTCTGTGTGTGTGTATAGCAGAGCGTAGTATGTGTGCTGCATAGCAGAGCTCTGTGTGTGTGTATAGCAGAGCGTAGTATGTGTGCTGCATAGCAGAGCTCTGTGTGTGTGTATAGCAGAGCGTAGTATGTGTGCTGCATAGCAGAGCTCTGTGTGTGTATAGCAGAGCGTAGTATGTGTGCTGCATAGCAGAGCGTAGTATGTGTGCTGCATAGCAGAGCGTAGTATGTGTGCTGCATAGCAGAGCGTAGTATGTGTGCTGCATAGCAGAGCTCTGTGTGTGTATAGCAGAGCGTAGTATGTGTGCTGCATAGCAGAGCTCTGTGTGTGTATAGCAGAGCGTAGTATGTGTGCTGCATAGCAGAGCTCTGTGTGTGTATAGCAGAGCGTAGTATGTGTGCTGCATAGCAGAGCTCTGTGTGTGTATAGCAGAGCGTAGTATGTGTGCTGCATAGCAGAGCGTAGTATGTGTGCTGCATAGCAGAGCTCTGTGTGTGTATAGCAGAGCGTAGTATGTGTGCTGCATAGCAGAGCGTAGTATGTGTGCTGCATAGCAGAGCTCTGTGTGTGTATAGCAGAGCGTAGTATGTGTGCTGCATAGCAGAGCTCTGTGTGTGTATATAGCAGAGCGTAGTATGTGTGCTGCATAGCAGAGCGTAGTATGTGTGCTGCATAGCAGAGCTCTGTGTGTGATTGTTGGGGGGGGGGAGTGCGGCTGGAGTTGGCAGCACAGAAGTTTTTAGTCGATCCCCCCCCCTCCTCCCTCCCTCTGCACCTCCACTCGGCTCTGGCTCTTGGCCGGGGCCCAGAAGGCCGGATTCAGGTTTCAGTCTTTGCAGGGAGGGGGGGTTGGGGGGGGGGGGGGTTGCCTGGCAGGATTCTTCATTCTCTCATATTTCTATTTTTCTTCTCATTTCGCTCGCGGATTTATTTTTCCAAAGCACAGAACTGCTGAACGTTTGCGGAGCCCGCTACCATGCTCTGCTCTTCGGGGAGGTGAAGGTAAGAGGACCTGTCTGATGAAGACGAGGTGGTGGTGGTTTGGGGAGGGGGGGGGGTGGTGTACATTGCTGGTGACACAAGTCACAGGAGGGTTTGAATGTCAGGAGCGAGCGAGCGATCGCAGAGGGATCAGCGGCTGCATCCCGCTCCGCGCGGTTCAACAATTCTAAAAAAAAGGATTTCCATAGAACTTTCCGGGCTTGTTCCAGTCCTGGTTTTCCTTTTCGGATATTCGTAAAACTCTACCAGGCAGATCTACGGAAAGAATCCCGGATCTGCGCCTTATGGTCGCTGCAATATCCCCCCCCTCCCCCCCAACCCAAAGCAAGCCAATTCAGAATTCCAGCATTCTGATTTATTTTTGTCTGTTTTTTGTTTTTTTTTGACGGAACATCTATAAAAACGTATAAAAAAAAAAAGATTCTCATAAGTGTTAAAATTTTGCAAATGTAAATTTGTTCTGCGCAAATGGGGACACATCGAATGTTCTCCAAGCTATAGTCTCTGCAGATCGAACGTGAACGAAGGGGGGGAAATACCACATTATGGCCACTAGATGGTGCCGACTATGCTATAAAAAAAACAAAACAATCTACATCTTTAGTTCCATCTAGTGGCCATAAGGGGTTATTTTGCCCATTCACATGTTTGAATATGGCCGGAGAACATTTGAGTTGGCCCCATTCGCACAGAACGAATGTAAAGAACGAATGTGAAGAACGAATGTAAAGAACGGATGTGAAGAACGAATGTAAAGAACGACTGTGAATAACGAATGTGAAGAACGAATGTAAAGAACGAATGTGAAGAACGAATGTGAAGAACGAATGTAAACGCAGGCGAACGGCTACGCAAATCTTTTTTTTTTTTGTAGTAATGCACCACTTTGTGTATTTTGGCCCTCCTTGTTTTTTGTTTTTAATAAAAGCAGCAGGGTGCATGTCCCTTATGTGTCCACATGAAGACAAAGTTTTGTTTGCTACTTCAAAAATTCAATGCGGTTTTGGTACTGAAAGTTTTTTTATTTTTTCACACTGAAGCTAAAGGGTTATGTTTTTGATCCATTTTTAGTACGTTTTCTATACATTTTTTTTAGCCGTTTTTAGTCTGTTTTGAGCAGTTTTCAGTCTTTTTTTCCAGGAGTTTTCCTTCTCTTTTTTTTTTTAGAAGTTTTTTAGTCCGTTCCAGGCGGAATGTGGTACTTTTTTAAAGTAATTTTTAGCACTTTCGATACTTTTCAAGGCAGTTATACTTTTTTTTTTTTTTTAGGCAGTTTTCATTTAAGCAGTTTAAGTCTTGTTCTTAAGCACTTTTCATTTTTTAAAGCAGTTTTTGGCCTTTTTTTAGCCAGTTTTCCGTTTTTTCTAAGCAGTTTTTGGTCCTTTTTAAGCAGTTTTTAGTCTGTTTTGAGCAGTTTTCCATCTTTTTTTACAGGAGTTTTCCTTCTCTTTTTTTTAGAAGTTTTTTAGTTCGTTCCAGGTGGAGTGTGGTACTTTTTAGCAGTTTCGATACTTTTTTAGGCAGTTATTAGTCTGCTTTAGGACATTTTCAGTTTTTTTTAGGCTTTTATCAATTATCCCTTCTAGGAAGTTGTTGGTTCATTTTGTTAAGCAGTTTCCAGTCCTTTTTTTCAGCAGTTTTTTTTTTTTAGGTTCCTTTTTTTAGACATTTTTCAGTCCATTCCAAGCAGTTTTCTGTGCTTTTTTAAGCAGTTTTCAGTCTTTCTAATCAGTTTTTGGTCCTTTTTTAAGCATTTTTCAGTCTGTTCTAAGCATTTTTTTTGGTTATTTTTTTTTAGGCAGTTTTCATTTATATTTGTTAAGCAGTTTAAGTCTTTTTATTAAGCACTTTTCATTATTTTTTTAAGCAGTTTCTGGCCTTTTTTTAGCCAGTTTTCATTTTTTTCTAAGCAATTTTTGGTCCTTTTTAAGCAGTTTTTAGTCTGTTTTGAGCAGTTTTCAGTCTTTTTTTCCAGGAGTTTTCTTTCTCTTTTTTTTAGAAGTTTTTTAGTCCGTTCCAGGCGGAATGTGGTACTTTTTAAAGTAATTTTTAACAGTTTCGATACTTTTTTAGGCAGTTATTAGTCTGCTTTAGGACATTTTCAGTTCTTTTCTTAGGCTTTTATCAATTATCCCTTCTAGGAAGTTTTTGGTTCATTTTGTTAAGCAGTTTCCAGTCCTTTTTTTTTTCAGCAGTTTTTTTTTTTTTTTTTAGTTTACGTCTTTTTATTAAGCACGTTTCATAAATTTTTTAAAGCAGTATTTGGCCTTTTTTTAGCCAGTTTTCAGCTTTTTCTAAGCAGTTTTTGGTCCCTTTTAAGCAGTTTGTAGTCTGTTTTGAGCAGTTTTCCGTATTTTTTTTCAGAAGTTTTCCTTCTCTTTTTTTTAGAAGTTTTTTAGTCCATTCCAGGCAGAATGTGGTACTTTTTAAAGTAATTTTTAGCAGTTTCGATACTTTAGAACATTTCCAGTTCTTTTTTTAGGCTTTTATCAATTATCCCTTCTAGGAAGTTTTTGGTTCATTTTGTTAAGCAGTTTCCAGTCCTCTTTTTTTCAGCAGTTTTTTTTTTTTTAGGTTCCTTTTTTTAGAAATTTTTTAGTCCATTCCAAGCAGTTTTCTGTGCTTTTTTAAGCAGTTTTCAGTCTGTTTTAAGCATATCTTTAGGTTCTTTTTTTGGCAGTTTTCATTTATATTTGTTAAGCAGTTTAAGTCTTTTTATTAAGCAATTTTCATTATTTTTTTTAGGCAGTTTTTGGCCTTTTTTAGCCAGTTTTAGTTGTTCCTTTTTTAGCCAGTTTTAGTTGTTCCTTTTTTAGCCAGTTTTAGTTGTTCCTAAAGTAATTTTTAGCAGTTTCGATACTTTAGAACATTTTCAGTTCTTTTTTTAAGCTTTTATCAATTATCCCTTCTAGGAAGTTTTTGGTTCATTTTGTTAAGCAGTTTCCAGTCCTCTTTTTTTTTCAGCAGTTTTTTTAGGGTCCTTTTTTTAGACATTTTTCAGTCCATTCCAAGCAGTTTTCTGTGCTTTTTTAAGCAGTTTTTAGTCTGTTCTAAGCATTTTTTTTTGTTCTTTTTTTTAGGCAGTTCTCATTTATTTTTGTTAAGCAGTTTAAGTCTTTTTATTAAGCACGTGTCATTATTTTTTTAAGCAGTTTTTGGCCTTTTTTTTAGCCAGTTCTCATTTTTTTCTAGGCAGTTTTTGGTCCTTTTTAAGCAGTTTGTAGTCTGTTTTGAGCAGTTTTCCGTATTTTTTTCCAGAAGTTTTCCTTCTCTTTTTTTTTTTTAAGTTTTCAGTTTCTTTTGTAAAGCAGTTTTTTGGCCCCTATTTAAACAGCTTTCAGTCCCTTTTTAAGCAGTAGAGCACCCCTGAACTCTGCATTCTGTGTGTAGTGCACCCCTGAACTCTGCATTCTGTGTGTAGTGCACCCCTGAACTCTGCATTCTGTGTGTAGTGCACCCCTGAACTCTGCATTCTGTGTGTAGTGCACCCCTGAACTCTGCATTCTGTGTGTAGTGCACCCCTGAACTCTGCATTCTGTGTGTAGTGCACCCCTGAACTCTGCATTCTGTGTGTAGTGCACCCCTGAACTCTGCACTCTGTGTGTAGTGCACCCCTGAACTCTGCACTCTGTGTGTAGTGCACCCCTGAACTCTGCACTCTGTGTGTAGTGCACCCCTGAACTCTACACTCTGTACATAGAGCACCCCTGAACTCTGAACTCTGCACTCTGTGTGTAGTGCACCCCTGAACTCTGCACTCTGTACATAGTGAACTGCTGAACTCTGCACTCAGTATGTAGTGCACCCCTGAAATCTGTACTCTGTATGTAGAGCACTCCTGAACTCTGCACTCTGTACTTAGTGCACTCCTGAACTCTGCACTGTGTATGTAGTGCACTCCTGAACTCTGCACTCTGTACGTAGTGCACTGATGAACTTTGCACTCTGTACGTAGTGCACTGCTCAAATCTGCACTCTGTATGTAGTGCACTCCTGAACTCTGTACGTAGTGCACTGCTGAGCTCTGCACTCTGTATGTAGTGCACTCCTGAACTGTGCACTCTGTAGTGCACTCCTGAACTCTGCACTCTGTATGTAGTGCACTCCTGATCCCTCCACTCTGTATGTAGTGCACCCCTGAACTCTGCACTCTGTACGTAGTGCACTCCTAAACTCTGCACTCTGTACGTAGTGCACTCCTGAACTCTGCACTCTGTATGTAGTGCACTCCTGAACTCTGCACTCTGTAGTGCACTCCTGAACTCTGCACTCTGTAGTGCACTCCTGAACTCTGCAGCACTCTGTAGTGCACTCCTGAACTCTGCAGCACTCTGTATGTAGTGCACCCCTGAAGTCTGCACTCTGTATGTAGTGCACCCCTGAACTCTGCACTCTGTATGTAGTGCACCCCTGAACTCTGCACTCTGTATATAGAACACCCCTGAACTCTGCACTCTGTATGTAGTGCACCCCTAAAACTCTGCACTCTGCATATAGAGCACCCCTGAACTCTGCACTCTTTATGTAGGATGGGGCTCCTTAGGGTTACTGTAGGGTATCACGACTACAAATTCTTTGCATGGTGGAGACGGTCATTCTCCCGTCTCACTGAGAAGATGGGATGGGCGTAGTGTCATTTTCAGGTAAACTTCTGCCTGTATACACGGTGTGTGTGTGCTGGACCAATAGTATTGAAGCTTGATTCCAATAGATATACAATGGATTGTGTCTTCCTTCAAAGGAGCTGATACCTAATGAAGGTGAAGTATAGGTGAACCTTGTTATGGTCCATCTTTGATGGCAAAAAAACGAGCGCTCAGCCGATGATAAACCGTGAGATGGGTATTGAGGAGCACTTAGTACAAAAGTTCATATGACCCGGTCCGAAGCTCCGTGACCGCGGGACCTGATCGCCGCCGGAGTCCCGCGATCGGTCCCCGGAGCTGAAGAACGGGGAGAGCTGTGTGTAAACACACCTTCCTCGTTCTTCACTGTGGTGCCGTCATCGATCGTGTGTTCCCTTTTATAGGGGGACACAATCGATGACATCACACTTACAGCCACACCCCCCTACAGTTGTAAACACACTTGAGGTCACACATAACCCCATCAGCGCCCCCTGTGGTTAACTCCCAAACTGCAACTGTCATTTTCACAATAAACAATGCAATTTAAATGCATTTTTTGCTGTGAAAAAGACAATGGTCCCAACAATGTGTCAAAATTGTCTGAAGTGTCCGCCATAATGTCGCAGTCACGAAAAAAATCGCTGATCGACGCCATAAGTAGTAAAAAAAATTTTTTTTATAAAAAAGCAATAAAACTATCCGCTATTTTGTAAACGCTATAAATTTTGCGCAAACCAACCGATAAACGCTTATTGCGATTTTTTTTACCAAAAATAGGTAGAAGAATACGCATCGGCCTAAACTGAGGGAAAAAAATTATGTTATATATTTTTGGGGGATATTTATTATAGCAAAAAGTAAAAAATATAGAATTTTTTTCAAAATTGTCGCTCTATTTTTGTTTATAGCGCAAAAAATAAAAACCGCAGAGGTGATCAAATACCACCAAAAGAAAGCTCTATTTGTGGGGAAAAAAAGGACGCCAATTTTGTTTGGGAGCCACGTCGCACGACCGCGCAATTGTCAGTTAAAGCGACACAGTGCGGAATCGCAAAAAGGGGCAAGGTCCTTAACCTGCATAATGGTCCGGGGCTTAAGTGGTTAACCAATTAACCTTCTCAAAGAGCCCTCTGGGTGATATGGATGTTCCTCAATACTCACCCCAGAGTTTGTTATGAAGGGAAGGGCAAATCCCAAGAACCAGGTAGTCCACTTTAAGAAAAAATAGGGCTTGTGCTAACCGTTTATGGACACTTTGTACTCAAGATTTCATAAACCCGAACTTTATGGTAACCCCATTGAAATCTATGTTGTCTATAAATTCTGGCCATTTATACGTCTAATAGACAAACTCTTGTTTAAAAAAAAAAAAAAAAAAGAATCTGGGCACTGCCATGGGAGTGAAAGAGGGCCTCTCCCCATTGTACAGTATTTTTGGCATTGGTCCATGCCCCCATTGCAGTACCCAGCATTTTTTTTTTTTTTTGTTACTTTCATGTGGGTTTTATGGCGACACTGAAAATACACAAATCCTTTTAAATTACAGGTTAGGACATGCCTTTAAAATGTACTTGGTGTTACGGAGCAGTATGGTTTTCATGGACAGCATACACTGTCTGGCAGCACACGTTTGGCTGTGGAATGAATTTTTTTATTTTCATAGTAAACTTCATAATACAGCAGCAGCACCCCAATCGGATTGTTTTTCAGGTAGCTTTAGCAGTGAGTAAAAACCACAGCAGATCTTGATACCATCGGCCTTCCTACGGCAAATTAGTGCCCTCCTGATGAAATTCATCTGGGCAGGGAAAAAGGCAAGAATTAAGAAAGAGGTAATGAGGTTACCCAAGTGTTTTGGGGGGATGGCAGTCCCGGATATTGTCAAATATTATCAAGCGGCACATTTGACGAGATTGATAGACTGGTGTAGAAACGGACACTATAAAAGGTGGGTTGAGGTAGAACAGCAGACCTGTCCAATAACACTAAGTAGAGCCCCTTGGTGTTATAAGTTATTGCCAAGTAAGATGAAGAAACATCCCATAATTGGCCCAACGTTGTCAATCGCAGCTAAAATATGTAAAAACCCAAAATTCTCATCGAAGTGTTCTCCCCTGTTCCCTATATTAGGGAACCCAGGCTTCATACCAGGTACAGCAGGAGCAGTTTTTAATAAATTAAAACAAAGGGGTAAAGTACAGGTATCACATTTTCTGCAAACTGGTATGTGGCCATCATTGGAGGCCCTAACAAAGAGAGGAGGGAATTATGAGTTATCCTTTTGGCAAGCATTTCAAATAAGCAACTTTTTAAGATCCCTGGGACAACCATCTAATTTTCGGCGACAACTAACAAAATTTGAACAATACTGCGATGAGGAGGAACCAATACAAAGAGTGAGCTCAAAGATGTATAGACTATTGAATTCCCCTCAGGAGGATTTTGAGTTGCCGGGACTGGGGAAATGGGAAAGAGATCTGGGGAGAAATTTCTCACAGACTCAACGTAAACACATAATTCACTTAGCACTAAACTCCTCAATATCTACGCGAATACAGGAATCCAATTATAAATTATTGCTCCAATGGTATTATACACCAGTAAGGTTACATAAATTTTCTAAAGGCTACTCAGAGTATTGTTGGAGATGTGGTGTGGAGCAGGGAACTTTGCTGCATATATTTTGGTCCTGTGCAAAAGTAAGAGATTACTGGAAGGAAGTCCAGAGAATTGTTCAAAAATTTACGGAGCACCAGATTCAGGAGGATCCAGCTTTTTTTCTGCTCCATTGCTCACAAATCCCAGTGCGAGAGTACAAAAAGATGGTGATATGTCACATGATAAATACTGCCAGAAATGGAATAACATTACAATGGAGAGACAGTAGATCACCCTCTATTGCGAGATGGCTCAATAGAGTGAGAGAGACTGGAGCTATAGAAGACCTGATCCTCTCAGCCCGGAACAAAAGGGAACAGTATGTAGAAACTTGGACAGGTTGGAATCAGTTTATGAGTACGGAAGAGGGGAAGAGATTACTGGTGGAATAGATAGGGGAGAGAAGATTCCTTTTTGGGTAGAAGTGAAAAGGGAGAGGCCGAAGGGTTGAAGTAAGGGAGGATCCGTCCGTCTCCGGCGAGGTAGGGGAGGGAGAGGAGGGGAGGGGGTTGGCGGGGTTTTCTCTTTTTTTTTTTTTGGTTGTTGTTTTGTTGAGGATTATGTTGATTCTAGGTTTAAGGGGGGGTTAGGTGGGGTATAGGAATGGACAAGGGAACAGAGGGGAGGAAGAAGTGTGAGGTCAATACAGTGGTACTAGGAAACGGGAAAAGAAGTTACTGATAAAAGGCAGGCGGGCTTGGGAATAGAGCAAGAGGTCCGGGGAGGTACTGCTTTTGGTTTATTCTTCTTAAGTTTCTGAATCCCCACCTGTTTATCTGCTAGCCCATCATAAGTGTGTAGTGATAAGAACTATATGATTATGTATCTATTGTATAAGATATGTTAACCTTCTGTGAACCTTACCATAAAAGAAAAATAAAATAAAAGATTTAAATATGAAAAAAAAAACCACAGCAGATCTAAAAAAAAGAAAAAAAAGTTCTGCCCGGTTCAATGGCATAGCCGGTGAGCTCTTTTTCATTGCAGTGCCACACTGTATTAACTCTTAAAGGTTTACCAACAAATAGGAGCGTATTTATATATAAAAAATAAAAAAATCAGAGCTATTCATCCTGTGAAACTGCATGTGCATTCATTCTGTGCGAATGGGGGGGCCAACACGAATGTTATAAGGCTATTTTCTCTCCAGGTCGAATGTTCTTCATAGAGACAATTAGGAAAATACCACATTATGGGCACTAGAATGGAGGTAATGGGGAAATAAATACTTAGGGCCAGATTCACAACTGATATATGACGGCGTTTCTCCTGATACGCCGTCGTATCTCTGTTTCTATCTATGCGACTGATTCATAGAATCAGTTACGCATAGATAGGCAGAAGATCCGACAGGTGTAATTGTTTTACACTGTCGGATCTTAGGATGCAGTACCGCGGCCGCCGCTGGGGGGAGTTTACGTCGTAAACCAGCGTCGGGTATGCAAATTAGGAGTTACGGCGGATCCACAACGGTTTTTCGCGTTTGCTACGTCGCCGCTAGTCAAGTTTCCCGTCGCAAAGTTACACTTTTTTTTTTGTGCCTTAACTTTAGTCAGCAAGTGTATTGCTGTCTAAAGTATGGCCGTCGTTCCCGCGTCGAAATGTAAAAATCAACGTCGTTTGCGTAAGCCGTCCGGGAATACGGAAGTACGCTACGCGCGTCGCCGTTCAAAAAAATGACGTCACGGCGCGCAAAGCACGGCGGGAGTTCGGAAACGGAGCATGCGCGGTAGGTCCGGCGGTGCAGGCGGTGTAACTTATCTAGGATACGTTACGCCGCCGCGATTCTACGTGAATCTGGCCCTTATTTACTGTGATCTCCAGCTTTACCTAGTGGCTATAATACGGAATTTTCTTGATTCGCGCTATTTCGTATTGAGAATAGCATTCGACCTGTTGAGAAAATAGTTCTGTGAATGTTTCTAATTTTTTTAGACCTATTTCTCATTGGAGGTTAATGAAATGCCTAGCTTTTACTAAAACTTTGACAAGGGTGGGGGTGGGGAAAGGGATGAAGGTTATGGCAAAGCACTGTGTAGCTCCAATGACGGTGAAGAGCCGCGTGTGCGCTGCACTTCCCTCACATATGAGCATAGAGAGGTTCTTGGAAGGAAGTCTGCGAATTATATCCTATATGATGACACACTACTAAGCGCATATAGAGAGCGCTTTTGTTTGTGAGACGCAATTATCTGGTGAGTCACCGCTATATACATTTCATTGCATTCAACCCGAGCAGAAAATAAATACAGAAAATGAAAGAAACATGGAGGGGGAAGGGCAGGGGGCGGGGCGAGTGCTTTATGCTGATACAGGAAAAAGTTGCCCCGAGGAGGACTGCTGGGTCTATAGAACTGTGAACACGGGGGGTCCCCCTCATATCCCACCTCTACAGTGCCCAGGATAGTATAGTATAGCACACTATGTACAGTATAGCACAGTAAAGCATAGTATAATACAGTATAGCACACTATGTACAGTATATCACTGTATAGTCCAGTATAGAACAGTATAGTATAATATAGAACAGTATAGTATAATATAGAACAGTATAGTATAATATAGGCCAGTATAGAACCGTATAGTATAATATAGTATAGTATAGTATAGTAAAGAACAGTATAGCATAGTATAATATAGTCTAATATAGAACAGTATAGTATAGTATAGTATAATATAGCCTAGTATAGAACAGTATAGTATAATATAGTCCCGTATAGAACAATATAGTATAATATAGTCTAGTATAGTATGATAGTATAGTAAAGTATAGAATAGAACAGTATAGCATAGTACTATATAGTCTAATATAGAACAGTATAGCATAGTATAGTATAATATAGTCCAGTATAGAACAGTATAGCATTGTATAGTATAACATAGCCTAGTATAGAACAGTAGAGTATAATATAAAACAGTATAGTATAATATAGTAGAGTATAGAACAGTATAGAATATTTCAGTATAGCATAGTATAGTATAATATAGTCTAGTATAGTTCAATAGTATAGTAAAGTATAGAATAGAACAGTATAGCATAGTACTATATAGTCTAATACAGAACAGTACAGCACAGTATAGTATAATATAGCCCACTATAGCACAATAAAGCCTAGTATAGTACAATATACTGTATAGCACTGCATATCCCCCTATATAGCACAGTATAGTAATGTGTAGCTCACTATAGCACAGTATAGTAGAATATAGCACAGTGTAGTAGGATGTAGCACAGTGTAGTAGAATATAGCACAGTATAGTAGGATATAGCACAGTATAGTAGCACAGTGTAGTAGAATATAGCACAGTGTAGTAGAATATAGGACAGTGTAGTAGAATATAGGACAGTGTAGTAGAATATAGCACAGTATAGTAGGATATAGCACAGTATAGTAGCACAGTGTAGTAGAATATAGCACAGTGTAGTAGAATATAGGACAGTGTAGTAGCACAGTGTAGTAGAATATAGCACAGTGTAGTAGGATATAGCACAGTATAGTAGCACAGTGTAGTAGAATATAGCACAGTGTAGTAGCACAGTGTAGTAGCACAGTCTTGCACACTCTATAACACGGAATCTCTCTACACAGATTGTCAGCTCTTCCTAACAAATCCAGCGCCCCTCCCCCGATAACATGGCCGCCATATGTCCCCCCTTCTATAGTAGGAGACGGACCTTCTGGTTTATTTTTTTTACGCAATGCAAAAAAACGCACCGAAAATTTGCCATTGCCACATCTTCACGCATTAGGCGCATTAACCGCTTCACGGCCGCCCACCGTGGATAAAACGCGGAAGGACGGCCGCTCCGCGCCACATCGCGTACCTAGTACATGATCGGACACCTCCGTGTCGGGGGCGGGCCCGCGTGCCGCTGGCGATCCCACTCCCGCTGCGATCACGCACAGCAGGAGCCCAGCAGCGGGCACCGCGGACTCCATGTCTGCCGGGAACCCGCCGATCGCTCAGTGCGCAGGCAGGACGGCGATCGTTGATTTTTTTTGGCCGCAATATCGCAGTCCCGCGATAAGTCGCCGACGGCACTATTACTAAATAAATAAATAAAAATAAAATAAATCCCGTAGTTTGTAGGCGGGACAACTTTTGCACCAACCAATCAAACTACGATTTTCGGGATTTTCCTTTAACCACTTGCCAACCGCCGCATGTCCATATACGTCGGCAGAATGGCGCAGATTCGCGAAGGGATGTACCTGTGATTTTTCCCCCCCCACCGCAAGCTCGGTGATTGCGCCCACGGGTCCCGCGGACTCGATGTCCACCGGGTGCTTGCGATCGTGTCACAGAGCGGCAGATGCCTATGTAAACAAGGCATTTCCCTGTTCTGCCTAGTGACGGGACACTGATCGTCTGTTCCCTGTCATCGGGAGCAGTGATCGCTGTCGTGTCACTGGTAGCCACGCCCCCACACAGTTAGAATCACTCCCTAGGACACACTTAACCCCTTCCCCGCCCCCCTAGTGTTTAACCCCTTCCCTGCCAGTGTCATTTACACAGTAAACAGTGCATTTGTATGGCACCGATCGCTGTATAAATGACAACAGTCCCAAAATAGCGTCAAAAGTGTCCAATGTGTCCGCCGCAATGTCGCAGTCACGTTAAAAATCGCAGATCGCCGCCATTACTAGTAAAAAAAATATTAATAAAAACGCCATAAATCTATCCCCTATTTTGTAGACGCAATGGGGCAGATCCACAAAGAAATTACGCCGGCGTATCTATTGATACGCCGGCGTAATTTCAAAGTTCCCGCGTCGTATCTTTGTTTTGTATCCACAAAACAAAAATACGACGGAATGAGGGATCGATCCGACAGGCGTACGTCTTAGTACGCCGTCGGATCTTAGGTGTATATTTACGCTGGCCGCTAGGTGACGTTTCCGTCAAATTCCGCGTCGAGTATGCAAATTAGCTAGATACGACGATCCACGAAACGTACGTCCAGGCGGCACATTTTTTTTACGTCGTTTGCGTTCGGCTTTTTCCGGCGTATAGTTAAAGCTGCTATGGTGGCATACTCAATGTTAAGTATGGCCGTCGCTCCCGCGTCGAAATTTGAATTTTTTACGTCGTTTGCGTAAGTCGTTCGCATTAGGGATTTGCGTAGAATGACATCACTGTCTTAAGCATTGCCTTGTTCCGGTTTAATTTCGAGCATGCGCACTGGGATACCCCCACGGACGGCACATGCGCCGTTAAACAAAAACTTTATTTAGGTCATGATGTATTTACATAAAACACGCCCCCATCGCATCCATTTGAATTGCGCGCCCTTACGCCGCCAAAGATACACTACGCCGCCGTAACTTACGGCACGCATTCTTTGAGGATTTGGAAAAATAAAAAGTAAGTTACGGCGGCGTAGTGTATCTAAGATACGCTACGCCCGGCGGAAATATGCGCCGCTGTACGTGGATCTGCCCCTATAACTTTTACGCAAACCAATTAATATACGCTTATTGCGATTTTTTTTTTTACCAAAAATATGTAGAAGAATACGTATCGGCCTAAACTGAGGAATTCGATATTTTTGGGGATATTTATTAACCACTTAAGGACCGCCTCCTGCACATATATGTCGGCAGAATGGCACGGCTGGGCACAGGCATGTACCTGTACGTCCTCTTTAAGTGCCCAGCCGTGGGTTCCGAAGCTCCGTGACCGCGGCCGTGGGACCCGCGGACCTGATCGCCGCCGGTTTCCCGCAGTCGGTCCCCGGAGCTGAAGAACGGGGAGAGCTGTGTGTAAACACACCTTCCCCGTTCTTCACTGTGGCGCTGTCATTGATCGTGTGTTCCCTAATATAGGAAAACACGATCAATGATGTCACAATGATGCCCCCCTACAGTTAGAAACACAGATGAGGTCACACATAACCCCTTCAGCGCCCCCTTGTGGTTAACTCCCAAACTGCAATTGTCATTTTCACAGTAAACAATGCATTTTTATAGCATTTGTTGCTGTGAAAATGACAATGGTCCCAAAAATGTGTCAAAATTGTCCGATGTGTCCGCCATAATGTCGCAGTCATGAAAAATATCACTGATCGCCGCCATTAGTAGTAAAAACATTTTTTTTTTATAAAAATGCAATAAAACTATCCCCTATTTTGTAAACACTATGGGCCAGATCCTCATAGCAAGTACGCCGGCGTACTTTCAAATTTGCCGCGTCGTATCTTTAGTTTGAATCCTCAAACCAAGATACGACGGCTTCTGGCTTAGATCCGACAGGCGTACGCCTTCGGATCGTAGGTGCAATACTTCGGCGCCCGCTGGGTGGAGTTTGCGTCGTTTTCCACGTCGGGTATGCAAATTAGCTTTTTCCAACGATCCACGAAGGTACGCGCAGCCGTCGCATTCTCTTACGTTGTCGCTAGGCGTATAGTTAAAGCTGGTATTTTGCGGTGTATAGTTAGACTTGCCATGTTAAGTATGGCCGTCTTTCCCGCGTCGAAATTTGAATTTTTAATTTTTTTTGCGTAAGTCGTCCGTGAATAGGGATGGACGTAAATCAAAAAGTTCAAAAAATGACGTCGTTGTGACATCATTTTGCGCAAAGCACGGCGGGAAAATTTCGAAACGGAGCATGCGGAGTTCAATCGGCGCGGGGACGCGCTTCATTTAAATGAATCACGCCCCCTAATCGCCGATTAGAATTCCGCCGCCAGAAATACACTACGCCGCCGTAACTTACAGCGCGAAATCTTCCTGGATTAGACTTAAAGCCGAGTAAGATACGGCGGCGTAGCGTATCTCTGATACGCTGCGCCTATCCATTTCTATGTGGATCTGGCCCTATAAATTTTGCGCAAACCAAATGATAAACTCTTATTGCAATTTTTTTTTACCAAAAATAGGTAGAAGAATACGTATCGGCCTAAACTGAGGAAAAAAAAGTTTTTTTATATGTTTTTGGGGGATATTTATTATAGCAAAAAGTAAAAAATATTGCATTTTTTCCAAATTGTCGTTCTATTTTTGTTTATAGCGCAAAAAATAAAAACCGCAGAGGTGATCAAATACCACCAAAAGAAATCTCTATTTGTGGGGAAAAAAGGACGCCAATTTTGTTCGGGAGCCTCGTCGCACGACCGCGCAACTGTCAGCTATAGCGACGCAGTGCCGAATCGCAAAAAAAGGCCTGGTCATGAACGGGGGGAGAGGGGTAAATCTTCCAGGGATGAAGTGGTTAATGGGCACTCAAATTCCTCTAATTGAGTCCTTAATAGAAAACGTTATTTTTTTTTTATTCATCCCTTTGCTGAAAATAGCGGGCGGGACGGATTGAAGGGAACGTATTTTTTTGGGTGTTAAACGGTCAGAAAAGTTTTATGTGTCGTTGAAAACTGCGTAAAAAAAGTGAAAGTTTCCTGGACGACTTTAGTGGTTTGGAATGACGTGGAATCCGCGGCGCCGCGTCCTCCGATGGTGCGGATTGCTCACTGTTGTTGTGCAATAAATGTACACTTTGCTTTACTGTAAACCCCCGACCACACAGACGGATCCTTCCCTTCTATAAACATACAAACGCTTTCTATATTGTGCATTATATTATGGGGGAGGGGGGAGGATGGGGGGGGGGGGGCAGCCATATTGGTTGAATTGGACAAAAAAAAATCTGTAACACCAGAAAAATAAAATTCTATTCATTGGGGTAGATTCAAGAAGCAATTGCGCCTGTGTAACCATAGGTTACACAGCGCAATTGCTTACTTGCCCCGGCGTAACGAGTGCTCCTGATTCAGGAACCTCGTTACGCCGACTGCAGCCTAAGATATGCGCGGCATAAGGCTCTTATGCCCGCATATCTTAGGCTGCATTCTTGCGATGGCCGCTAGGTGGCGTTCCCGTAGTGGTCAGCGTAGAGTATGCAAATTGCATACTAACGCCGATTCACTATGGTACGCGCGCCCTGCGTACGCAGTTTACGTCGTTTGCGTACGGCGTGTTTAGCGTAAGGCTGCTCCTGCTATTAGCAGGGGCAGCCAATGCTAAGGATACCCGTCGTTCCCGCGTCACGAAGTTTACATTTTACGTAGTTTGCGTAAGTGAATAGTGAATGGCGCTGGACGCCATTCACGTTCACTTGGAAGCAAATGACGTCCTTGCGACGTCATTTGCCGCAATGCACGTCGGGAAAGTTTCCCGACGGAGCATGCGCCCTACGCTTGGCGCGGGAACGCGCCTAATTTAAATGATTCCCGCCCCCTACGGGATCATTTAAATTACGCGCGCTTACGCTGGCCAGTTTTACGGAGCGCCCGCGCAAATTACGGAGCTACTGCTTCGTGAATGAAGCGTAGCACATGTAATTTACGGAGGCGTAGCGTTAAAACGGTACGCTGCGCCTCCGTAAGAGTGCGCAGCCCTACCTGAATCTACCCCATTGTTACTAAAGTAAGTTTTCATTGGCAGCCAATCACATCGGTAACATGCTCAGGTGCAGTGGCGTGGCGTAGGGGGGGGGGTGCGAAGGGGGCAGCCATTTACGTAGTTTGCGTAAGTGAATCGTGAATGGCGCTGGACGCCATTCACGTTCACTTGGAAGCAAATGACGTCCTTGCAACGTCATTTGCCGCAATGCACGTCATTTGCCGCAATGCACGCTCGGCGCGGGAACGCGCCTAATTTAAATGATCCACGCCCCCTACGGGATCATTTAAATTGCGTGCTCTAGCGCCGGGCATTTTGCCGGCGCGCCCACGCAATTTACGGAGCTTCTGCTCCGTGAATCGAGGGCAGCGCAAAAAAATTGCGGGGGCGCAGGGCAAAATCGTTGCCCTGCGCCTCCGTAATAAATGCGCAAATCTACTTGAATCTGGCCCAGTGTGTGACTGTGGGGGGAGGGGACATTAGAGTGTAAGCTCCTCTGTACAGAAGCCGGTGTGGTGATAAGACGCCTCTCCTTCCTATGTGATCTGGTTACACGGAGACGTGTTCTATCTCCGCGTTTCCTCCTCGCCGTTCGCTGATCGCGGGACGATAAACGTTATTTTTTGTTGCGGTTTTTTTTTTTCTCCCCCGCCGAGCAACCCGACCCGACCGCGAGAAAATAAATCTCTGCTCTCTGGTCAGGATTCTCATCATGAAATTGTTGTCCTCGGCGTTCTCCCAATGATATAATAGGTCACTGAAGACTCGTTCTCATTTCATAATTGCTGTTTAGATAATTCGATTTAATGTCTAATTACATAATTTTGGCGTAAAATGACAGATGTGGGCGGGGACCGGGGGGTGGAGGTAGCGAAAGCCAATTAGGTCTCTTTTCAAAGAGAACATATTTTGGGTGATTTGCCGAAATGTAATCCTTGCGTTTCTTGCTGTTCCATATTTTCATTTCTTGCATTTTAAATTTGGAAATGCTCCCCCTGGTGGCTGTTTACATATCAGAGAATGTGAATAGAGAGTCCTTGGTTGTGACCAGAGGCCATCATGACTAGGTGGTCTATGACTAATTTGCCATATATACATATATATATATATATATATATTCACCGGCCATTTTATTAGGAACACCTTGCCAGTCCCGGGTTGGACCCCCCTTACCCTTCAGTCTTGGTGGCATAAATTCAGCAAGGTGTTGGAAACGTTCCTCAGAGATTTTTCTCCATAGTGACCTGATGGCATCACACAGTTGCTTCAGATTTGTCGGCTGCACATCCATGATGCCAATCTCCCGTTCCACCCAGTGGCGGGCAGTGCTCAAAATTTTTGGGGGGCGAAAACAAACTAAAAAAAAAAATCAATTGCAGCCACTGTGCCCCATCAATTTCTGCCAGTGTGCCCATCAATTTCCACCACTGTGCCCCATCAATTTCTGCCAGTGTGCCCATCAATTGTCTCTACTGTGCCCCATCAATTTCTGCCAGTGTGCCCATCAATTGCCTCTACTGTTCCCATCAATTGCAGCCACTGTGCCCCATCAATTTCTGCCAGTGTGCCCATCAATTTCCACCACTGTGCCCCATCAATTTCTGCCAGTGTGCCCATCAATTGTCTCTACTGTGCCCCATCAATTTCTGCCAGTGTGCCCATCAATTGCCTCTACTGTTCCCATCAATTGCAGCCACTGTGCCCATCAATTGCCACCACTGTGCCCCATCAATTTCTGCCAGTGTGCCCATCAATTGCTGCTACTGTGCCCATCAATTGCTGCCAGTGTGCCCATCAATTGCCACTACCGTGCCCATCAATTGCTGCTAGTGTGCCCATCAATTGCCGCTACTGTGCCCATCAATTGCAGCCACTGTGCCCATCAATTGCAGCCACTGTGCCCCATCAATTTCTGCCAGTGTGCTCATCAATTTCCACCACTGTGCTCATCAATTTCCACCACTGTGCCCATCAATTTCCACCACTGTGCCCATCAATTTCCACCACTGTGCTCATCAATTTCCACCACTGTGCCCATCAATTTCCACCACTGTGCCCATCAATTTCTGCCAGTGTACTCATCAATTTCTGCCAGTGTACTCATCAATTTCCACCACTGTGCCCCATCAATTTCCACCACTGTGCCCTATCAATTTCCACCACTGTGCCCATCAATTTCCACCACTGCCCCATCAATGTTCACCACTGTGCCCCATCAATTTCCACCACTGTGCCCATCAATTGCTGCCAGTGTGCCCATCAATTGCCTCTACTGTGCACATCAATTTCTGCCAGTGTACTCATCAATTGCCGCTACTGTGCCCCATCAATTTCCACCACTGTGCCCCATCAATTTCCACCACTGTGCCCATCAATTTCCACCACTGTGCCCCATCAATTTCCACCACTGTGCCCCATCAATTTCCACCACTGTGCCCATTAATTTCCACCACTGTGCCCATCAATTTCCACCACTGTGCCCATCAATTTCTGCCAGTGTACTCATCAATTTCTGCCAGTGTACTCATCAATTGCCGCTACTGTGCCCCATCAATTTCCACCACTGTGCCCCATCAATTTCCACCACTGTGCCCATCAATTGCTTCCAGTGTGCCCATCAATTGCCTCTACTGTGCCCATCAATTGCCTCTACTGTGCCCATCAATTTCTGCCAGTGTACTCATCAATTGCCGCTACTGTGCCCCATCAATTTCCACCACTGTGCCCATCAATTTCTACCACTGTGCCCATCAATTTCCACCACTGTGCCCACCAATTTCCACCACTGTGCCCATCAATTTCTGCCAGTGTACTCATCAATTTCTGCCAGTGTACTCATCAATTGCCGCTACTGTGCCCCATCAATTTCCACCACTGTGCCCCATCAATTTCCACCACTGTGCCCACCAATTTCCACCACTGTGCCCATCAATTTCTGCCAGTGTACTCATCAATTGCCGCTACTGTGCCCCATCAATTTCCACCACTGTGCCCCATCAATTTCCACCACTGTGCCCATTAATTTCCACCACTTTGCCCATCAATTTCCACCACTGTGCCCATCAATTTCCACCACTGTGCCCATCAATTTCCACCACTGTGCCCATCAATTTCCACCACTGTGCCCATCAATTTCTGCCAGTGTACTCATCAATTTCTGCCAGTGTACTCATCAATTTCTGCCAGTGTACTCATCAATTGCCGCTACTGTGCCCCATCAATTTCCACCACTGTGCCCATCAATTTCCACCACTGTGCCCATCAATTGCTGCCAGTGTGCCCATCAATTGCTGCCAGTGTGCCCATCAATTGCCGCTACTGTTCTCATCAATTGCAGCCACTGTGCCCATTAATTTCCACCACTGTGCCCCATCAATTTCTGCCAGTGTGCTCATCAATTGCCTCTACTGTGCCCATCAATTTACACCACTGTGCCCATCAATTTACACCACTGTGCCCATCAATTTACACCACTGTGCCCCATCAATTTCTGCCAGTGTTCCCATCAATTGCCACCACTGTGCCCCATCAATTGCTGCCAGTGTGCCCATCAATTGCCGCTACTGTGCCCATCAATTGCTGCCAGTGTGTCTCCGCCCCTTCCGGTAGCTTTCTGCCGGCATCCTGTAGTGGGTGGAGCCTGCTGGGCCCCTCCCACAGCCCAGGCTATGTACAGCACAGTGATGATGTCAGTGATGCACGCAAAGCGGCTATTGAGGAATAAATATACACAGGAGTTCTGGTGCTTTAAATATGAACACTCTGGGCCCTTTGAGAGCTGTGGCCCCTGGCTGGCCCCCCGGTGACACATCCCGGTCCTCCCGTACAGGACGGCATGCTGTGTTTATGTTATGCTCAATGCTGATGGACATTTAAAGGCATCTGCGGGTCGCAGCAGCTGGCGGGCTCGCAATAACGTTCGGCTTCACGTGTCTGTTTTGGAAAATTCTTTCCTGTAATGCTGAGAGACTTCCAGGAACGAATGAGTGAGGACACGGCGTGCACCAATGGCGCGGCACTGGCGGCAGGGTCGCTCCACGCTGGAGCTCAAACTTTGTTGTGACCCCCCCCCCCCCCGTGTTTTGTCTACACTGTTAGCATTTACTCCTAGACAACCGAAAGTACAACTCATCCTCAAACCATCATTTTCCTGATTCACTCTATTCTGTAGGAATGAACAACAATCGACCTGGAGAGGAAATAGCTTAATAACATTTGATTGTGCCCCAATTCGCACAGACCAGATATACATGCAGTTTTACAGGAGAAATAGTTATTGGCCCCATTGGCACCTGAGCTATTGAATATGCACCTGACCCATTGACACCCATCCAATGGCATCCAACCTGCTGGCTGTGCACCTGGCTCCCATTGGCACCTGCTCAATGGCATTTGGTCTATTGGCTGTGCATCTGGCCCACTGTCATCTGGCTCAATGGCCCCTGACCTATTGGCCTTGCACCTGGCCAGTGGCACCGGAGCCATTGGCTGTGTACCTGGCCCATTGACACCCGTCCAAAGGCATCTGACCTATTGGCCTTGCACCTGGCCAGTGGCACCTGAGCCATTGGCTGTGTACCTGGCCCATTGACACCCGTCCAAAGGCATCTGACCTATTGGCCTTGCACCTGGCCAGTGGCACCTGAGCCATTGGCTGTGTACCTGGCCCATTGACACCTGCCCAATGGCATCTGACCTATTGGCCGTGCACCTGGCCAGTGGCACCTGAGCCATTGGCTGTGTACCTGGCCCATTGACACCCATCCACAGGCATCTGACCTATTGGCCTTGCACCTGGCCAGTGGCACCTAAGCCATTGGCTGTGTACCTGGCCCATTGACACCTATCCACAGGCATCTGACCTATTGGCCTTGCACCTGGCCAGTGGCACCTGAGCTATTGGCTATGCACTTGGCCCATTGACACCCATCCAATGGCATCTGACCTTTTGGCCTTGCACCTGGCCCATTGTCGTGTGGTCCAATGGCATCTGGCTTATTGGCCCTGCACCTGGTTCACTGGCACCTGCTCAATGGCATCTGACCTATTGGACGTGCACCTGGCCCATTGGCTCCTGCTCAATGGCATCTGGCCTATTGGCTGCCCACCTGGAACATTTTGACCTGGCCCAATAGCACCTGACTTATTGTCCCTGCACCTGATCCACTGGCACCTGCTCAATGGCATCTGGCCTATTGGCTCTAACCTGGCCCATTGTCACCTGGCCCAATGGCATCTGGCCTACTGGCTGTGCCCCTGGTCCATCAGCTCCTGCCCAATGGCATCTGGCCATGCACCTTGCCATTGGTACCTGAGCTATTGGCTGTGCACCTGGCCCATTGGCACCTAACCAATGGCATCTGGCCTATTGGCTGTGCACCTGGCCCAATGGCATCTCACCTATTGGTCATGCACCTGGCCCACTGACTCCTGCTCAATGGCATCTGGCCTATTGGCTGTGCACCTGGCCCATTGGCACCTAACCAATTGCATCTGGCCTACTGGCTGTGCACCTGACCCATCGGCACCTGCTCAATGGCATCTGGCCTATTGGCTGTGCACCTGGCCCATTGGCACCTAACCAATGGCATCTGGCCTATTGGCTGTGCACCTGGCCCAATGGCATCTCACCTATTGGTCATGCACCTGGCCCACTGGCTCCTGCTCAATGGCATCTGACCTATTGGCTGAACACCTGGAACATTTTCGCCTAGCCCAATGGCATCTGGCTTATTGGCCTTGCACCTGGCCCATTGGCACCTACTCAATGGCATCTGACCTATTGGTCGTGCATCTGGCTCATTGGCTCCTGCCCAATTGCATTTGGCCATTTGGCTGTGCACCGGGGCCACTGGCATGTGAAGTGTACATTGTCTGCACATGCGCCATGCTAAAAGAAAAAAAGTTTTGTTTTGTTTGTTTAAGTCCACCACGGGCTCACTTTAGGCAGTTCAGAAGAGCGCATGGGGCTGAAGATTTGGTACTAGCATGGTACACACCATCTTCTGGTAAGATTATAACCTCAAGCTGTCAATACTCTGTGTTTCCCTGCAGAGTATCTAAGTTCTTGGCCGGGTTGCTTTTTTGGAATTTTCAGAGATTTAGTACAATGCTCTCACCAGTCGCCTGCAGGTTCAGGTACAGTACACCATATGGCCAAAAGTTTGAGGACACCTATATGAGTTGTTGGACATCTCACTCCAAAACCATCAAAAACATTGCGGTTGATATGTAGCTGCCTCCCTTTGAGGTTTTAACATCTTCCACTGTTCGGGGACGGTTTTCCACAAGATTCCGGAGGATCCATTTGTGAGGTCAGGAACTGTCAGGAAGACTTGGCTCATATGTGGGGTTCTCCATTTCATACCGAAAGTGTTCAGTAGAGTTGAAGTCAGGGACCCATGTAGGCCACTCAAGTTCCTCTACAGCAAACTGGTCTAACCATATCTTTATGGAGCAAAGCTGTTTAGTGGGGTTGAGGTCAAGGCTCTGTACAGGCCACTTGAGGTCCTCCACACCAAACTGGTCTAACCATGTCCTTATGGAGCAAAGGTGTTCAGTAGGGTTGAGGTCAGGGACCTGTGTGAGCCACTCAAGTTCCTCCACACCAAACTGGTCTAACCATGTCTTTATGGAGCAAAGCTGTTCAGTAGGGTTGAGGTCAAGGACCTGTGAAGGCCACTTAAGTGCCACCACACCAACCTGGTCCCACCACGTCTTTATGGAGCAAAGGTCATTAGGGTTGAGGTCAAGGCTTTGTGCAGGCCATTTGAGCTCCTCCACACCAAACTGAACCAACCATGTCTTTATGAAGCAAAGGTATTCAGTAGGGTCGAGATCAGGGATATGTGCAAACTACTGGAGTACCGTCAAAGTAAACAGGTCCTACTAAACCTTTATGGAGCAAAGATGTTTTGTAGGGTTGAGGTCAGGACTCTGTAAAGCCCACTTGAGTTCCTCCAAACCAAACTGGTTTAACACGGTCTATATGGAGCTAAGGTGTGCAGTAGGGTTGAGGACAGGGCTCAGTGAAGGCCAAATAAGTTCCTTCACCCAAAACTGGTCAACCACGTCTTTACAGAGATGGCTTTGTATACAAGAGCACAGTCATGCAGGAACAGAAAAGGGCCCTCACCAAACTGTCACCACAAGGCTAGAGGAGCACAATTATCTACAATGGCCTGGATTCAAGAAGCAATTGCGCCTGTGTAACCATAGGTTACCATAGGTTACACAGCGCAATTGCTTACTTCCCCCGGCGTAACGAATGCTCCTGATTCAGGAACCTCGTTACGCCGACTGCAGCCTAAGATCTGCGCGGCATAAGGCTCTTAGGCTGCATTCTTGCGATGACCGCTAGGTGGCGTTCCCGTTGTGCTCAGCAAATTGCATACTAACACCGATTCACAACGTTGCGCGAGCCCTGCGTACGCAATTTACGTCGTTTCCGTACGGCGGTTTTTGCGTAAGGCTGCCCCTGCTATTAGCAGGGGCAGCCAATGTTACATATACCCGTCGTTCCCGCGTCGCGAAATTTTAATTTTACGTAGTTTGCGTAAGTGAATCGTGAATGGCGCTGGACGCCATTCACGTTCACTTTGAAGCAAATGATGTCCTTGCGACGTCATTTGCCGCAATGCACGTCGGGAACGTTTCCCGACGGAGCATGCGCTCTACGATCGGCGCGGGAACGCGCCTAATTTAAATGATTCCCGCCCCCTACGGGATCATTTAAAATTGCGGCGTGCTTGCGCCGGGCATTTTGCCGGCGCACCCGCGCAATTTACGGAGCTTCAGCTCCGTGAATCGAGGGCAGCGCAAAAAAATTGCGGGGGCGCAGGGCAAAAACGTTGCCCTGCGCCTCCGTAAAAATAGCGCAATTCTACCTGAATCCGGGCCAATGTCTATATACTGTATGATAGAGCTGTGTTAGTCTCCTACT